>NC_088914.1:96313940-96320253 GCF_963576675.1 Euphorbia lathyris
AGGGTTTAGGGTTTAGGGTTTAGGGTTTAGGGTTTAGGGTTTAGGGTTTAGGGTTTAGGGTTTAGGGTTTAGGGTTTAGGGTTTAGGGTTTAGGGTTTAGGGTTTAGGGTTTAGGGTTTAGGGTTTAGGGTTTAGGGTTTAGGGTTTAGGGTTTAGGGTTTAGGGTTTAGGGTTTAGGGTTTAGGGTTTAGGGTTTAGGGTTTAGGGTTTAGGGTTTAGGGTTTAGGGTTTAGGGTTTAGGGTTTAGGGTTTAGGGTTTAGGGTTTAGGGTTTAGGGTTTAGGGTTTAGGGTTTAGGGTTTAGGGTTTAGGGTTTAGGGTTTAGGGTTTAGGGTTTAGGGTTTAGGGTTTAGGGTTTAGGGTTTAGGGTTTAGGGTTTAGGGTTTAGGGTTTAGGGTTTAGGGTTTAGGGTTTAGGGTTTAGGGTTTAGGGTTTAGGGTTTAGGGTTTAGGGTTTAGGGTTTAGGGTTTAGGGTTTAGGGTTTAGGGTTTAGGGTTTAGGGTTTAGGGTTTAGGGTTTAGGGTTTAGGGTTTAGGGTTTAGGGTTTAGGGTTTAGGGTTTAGGGTTTAGGGTTTAGGGTTTAGGGTTTAGGGTTTAGGGTTTAGGGTTTAGGGTTTAGGGTTTAGGGTTTAGGGTTTAGGGTTTAGGGTTTAGGGTTTAGGGTTTAGGGTTTAGGGTTTAGGGTTTAGGGTTTAGGGTTTAGGGTTTAGGGTTTAGGGTTTAGGGTTTAGGGTTTAGGGTTTAGGGTTTAGGGTTTAGGGTTTAGGGTTTAGGGTTTAGGGTTTAGGGTTTAGGGTTTAGGGTTTAGGGTTTAGGGTTTAGGGTTTAGGGTTTAGGGTTTAGGGTTTAGGGTTTAGGGTTTAGGGTTTAGGGTTTAGGGTTTAGGGTTTAGGGTTTAGGGTTTAGGGTTTAGGGTTTAGGGTTTAGGGTTTAGGGTTTAGGGTTTAGGGTTTAGGGTTTAGGGTTTAGGGTTTAGGGTTTAGGGTTTAGGGTTTAGGGTTTAGGGTTTAGGGTTTAGGGTTTAGGGTTTAGGGTTTAGGGTTTAGGGTTTAGGGTTTAGGGTTTAGGGTTTAGGGTTTAGGGTTTAGGGTTTAGGGTTTAGGGTTTAGGGTTTAGGGTTTAGGGTTTAGGGTTTAGGGTTTAGGGTTTAGGGTTTAGGGTTTAGGGTTTAGGGTTTAGGGTTTAGGGTTTAGGGTTTAGGGTTTAGGGTTTAGGGTTTAGGGTTTAGGGTTTAGGGTTTAGGGTTTAGGGTTTAGGGTTTAGGGTTTAGGGTTTAGGGTTTAGGGTTTAGGGTTTAGGGTTTAGGGTTTAGGGTTTAGGGTTTAGGGTTTAGGGTTTAGGGTTTAGGGTTTAGGGTTTAGGGTTTAGGGTTTAGGGTTTAGGGTTTAGGGTTTAGGGTTTAGGGTTTAGGGTTTAGGGTTTAGGGTTTAGGGTTTAGGGTTTAGGGTTTAGGGTTTAGGGTTTAGGGTTTAGGGTTTAGGGTTTAGGGTTTAGGGTTTAGGGTTTAGGGTTTAGGGTTTAGGGTTTAGGGTTTAGGGTTTAGGGTTTAGGGTTTAGGGTTTAGGGTTTAGGGTTTAGGGTTTAGGGTTTAGGGTTTAGGGTTTAGGGTTTAGGGTTTAGGGTTTAGGGTTTAGGGTTTAGGGTTTAGGGTTTAGGGTTTAGGGTTTAGGGTTTAGGGTTTAGGGTTTAGGGTTTAGGGTTTAGGGTTTAGGGTTTAGGGTTTAGGGTTTAGGGTTTAGGGTTTAGGGTTTAGGGTTTAGGGTTTAGGGTTTAGGGTTTAGGGTTTAGGGTTTAGGGTTTAGGGTTTAGGGTTTAGGGTTTAGGGTTTAGGGTTTAGGGTTTAGGGTTTAGGGTTTAGGGTTTAGGGTTTAGGGTTTAGGGTTTAGGGTTTAGGGTTTAGGGTTTAGGGTTTAGGGTTTAGGGTTTAGGGTTTAGGGTTTAGGGTTTAGGGTTTAGGGTTTAGGGTTTAGGGTTTAGGGTTTAGGGTTTAGGGTTTAGGGTTTAGGGTTTAGGGTTTAGGGTTTAGGGTTTAGGGTTTAGGGTTTAGGGTTTAGGGTTTAGGGTTTAGGGTTTAGGGTTTAGGGTTTAGGGTTTAGGGTTTAGGGTTTAGGGTTTAGGGTTTAGGGTTTAGGGTTTAGGGTTTAGGGTTTAGGGTTTAGGGTTTAGGGTTTAGGGTTTAGGGTTTAGGGTTTAGGGTTTAGGGTTTAGGGTTTAGGGTTTAGGGTTTAGGGTTTAGGGTTTAGGGTTTAGGGTTTAGGGTTTAGGGTTTAGGGTTTAGGGTTTAGGGTTTAGGGTTTAGGGTTTAGGGTTTAGGGTTTAGGGTTTAGGGTTTAGGGTTTAGGGTTTAGGGTTTAGGGTTTAGGGTTTAGGGTTTAGGGTTTAGGGTTTAGGGTTTAGGGTTTAGGGTTTAGGGTTTAGGGTTTAGGGTTTAGGGTTTAGGGTTTAGGGTTTAGGGTTTAGGGTTTAGGGTTTAGGGTTTAGGGTTTAGGGTTTAGGGTTTAGGGTTTAGGGTTTAGGGTTTAGGGTTTAGGGTTTAGGGTTTAGGGTTTAGGGTTTAGGGTTTAGGGTTTAGGGTTTAGGGTTTAGGGTTTAGGGTTTAGGGTTTAGGGTTTAGGGTTTAGGGTTTAGGGTTTAGGGTTTAGGGTTTAGGGTTTAGGGTTTAGGGTTTAGGGTTTAGGGTTTAGGGTTTAGGGTTTAGGGTTTAGGGTTTAGGGTTTAGGGTTTAGGGTTTAGGGTTTAGGGTTTAGGGTTTAGGGTTTAGGGTTTAGGGTTTAGGGTTTAGGGTTTAGGGTTTAGGGTTTAGGGTTTAGGGTTTAGGGTTTAGGGTTTAGGGTTTAGGGTTTAGGGTTTAGGGTTTAGGGTTTAGGGTTTAGGGTTTAGGGTTTAGGGTTTAGGGTTTAGGGTTTAGGGTTTAGGGTTTAGGGTTTAGGGTTTAGGGTTTAGGGTTTAGGGTTTAGGGTTTAGGGTTTAGGGTTTAGGGTTTAGGGTTTAGGGTTTAGGGTTTAGGGTTTAGGGTTTAGGGTTTAGGGTTTAGGGTTTAGGGTTTAGGGTTTAGGGTTTAGGGTTTAGGGTTTAGGGTTTAGGGTTTAGGGTTTAGGGTTTAGGGTTTAGGGTTTAGGGTTTAGGGTTTAGGGTTTAGGGTTTAGGGTTTAGGGTTTAGGGTTTAGGGTTTAGGGTTTAGGGTTTAGGGTTTAGGGTTTAGGGTTTAGGGTTTAGGGTTTAGGGTTTAGGGTTTAGGGTTTAGGGTTTAGGGTTTAGGGTTTAGGGTTTAGGGTTTAGGGTTTAGGGTTTAGGGTTTAGGGTTTAGGGTTTAGGGTTTAGGGTTTAGGGTTTAGGGTTTAGGGTTTAGGGTTTAGGGTTTAGGGTTTAGGGTTTAGGGTTTAGGGTTTAGGGTTTAGGGTTTAGGGTTTAGGGTTTAGGGTTTAGGGTTTAGGGTTTAGGGTTTAGGGTTTAGGGTTTAGGGTTTAGGGTTTAGGGTTTAGGGTTTAGGGTTTAGGGTTTAGGGTTTAGGGTTTAGGGTTTAGGGTTTAGGGTTTAGGGTTTAGGGTTTAGGGTTTAGGGTTTAGGGTTTAGGGTTTAGGGTTTAGGGTTTAGGGTTTAGGGTTTAGGGTTTAGGGTTTAGGGTTTAGGGTTTAGGGTTTAGGGTTTAGGGTTTAGGGTTTAGGGTTTAGGGTTTAGGGTTTAGGGTTTAGGGTTTAGGGTTTAGGGTTTAGGGTTTAGGGTTTAGGGTTTAGGGTTTAGGGTTTAGGGTTTAGGGTTTAGGGTTTAGGGTTTAGGGTTTAGGGTTTAGGGTTTAGGGTTTAGGGTTTAGGGTTTAGGGTTTAGGGTTTAGGGTTTAGGGTTTAGGGTTTAGGGTTTAGGGTTTAGGGTTTAGGGTTTAGGGTTTAGGGTTTAGGGTTTAGGGTTTAGGGTTTAGGGTTTAGGGTTTAGGGTTTAGGGTTTAGGGTTTAGGGTTTAGGGTTTAGGGTTTAGGGTTTAGGGTTTAGGGTTTAGGGTTTAGGGTTTAGGGTTTAGGGTTTAGGGTTTAGGGTTTAGGGTTTAGGGTTTAGGGTTTAGGGTTTAGGGTTTAGGGTTTAGGGTTTAGGGTTTAGGGTTTAGGGTTTAGGGTTTAGGGTTTAGGGTTTAGGGTTTAGGGTTTAGGGTTTAGGGTTTAGGGTTTAGGGTTTAGGGTTTAGGGTTTAGGGTTTAGGGTTTAGGGTTTAGGGTTTAGGGTTTAGGGTTTAGGGTTTAGGGTTTAGGGTTTAGGGTTTAGGGTTTAGGGTTTAGGGTTTAGGGTTTAGGGTTTAGGGTTTAGGGTTTAGGGTTTAGGGTTTAGGGTTTAGGGTTTAGGGTTTAGGGTTTAGGGTTTAGGGTTTAGGGTTTAGGGTTTAGGGTTTAGGGTTTAGGGTTTAGGGTTTAGGGTTTAGGGTTTAGGGTTTAGGGTTTAGGGTTTAGGGTTTAGGGTTTAGGGTTTAGGGTTTAGGGTTTAGGGTTTAGGGTTTAGGGTTTAGGGTTTAGGGTTTAGGGTTTAGGGTTTAGGGTTTAGGGTTTAGGGTTTAGGGTTTAGGGTTTAGGGTTTAGGGTTTAGGGTTTAGGGTTTAGGGTTTAGGGTTTAGGGTTTAGGGTTTAGGGTTTAGGGTTTAGGGTTTAGGGTTTAGGGTTTAGGGTTTAGGGTTTAGGGTTTAGGGTTTAGGGTTTAGGGTTTAGGGTTTAGGGTTTAGGGTTTAGGGTTTAGGGTTTAGGGTTTAGGGTTTAGGGTTTAGGGTTTAGGGTTTAGGGTTTAGGGTTTAGGGTTTAGGGTTTAGGGTTTAGGGTTTAGGGTTTAGGGTTTAGGGTTTAGGGTTTAGGGTTTAGGGTTTAGGGTTTAGGGTTTAGGGTTTAGGGTTTAGGGTTTAGGGTTTAGGGTTTAGGGTTTAGGGTTTAGGGTTTAGGGTTTAGGGTTTAGGGTTTAGGGTTTAGGGTTTAGGGTTTAGGGTTTAGGGTTTAGGGTTTAGGGTTTAGGGTTTAGGGTTTAGGGTTTAGGGTTTAGGGTTTAGGGTTTAGGGTTTAGGGTTTAGGGTTTAGGGTTTAGGGTTTAGGGTTTAGGGTTTAGGGTTTAGGGTTTAGGGTTTAGGGTTTAGGGTTTAGGGTTTAGGGTTTAGGGTTTAGGGTTTAGGGTTTAGGGTTTAGGGTTTAGGGTTTAGGGTTTAGGGTTTAGGGTTTAGGGTTTAGGGTTTAGGGTTTAGGGTTTAGGGTTTAGGGTTTAGGGTTTAGGGTTTAGGGTTTAGGGTTTAGGGTTTAGGGTTTAGGGTTTAGGGTTTAGGGTTTAGGGTTTAGGGTTTAGGGTTTAGGGTTTAGGGTTTAGGGTTTAGGGTTTAGGGTTTAGGGTTTAGGGTTTAGGGTTTAGGGTTTAGGGTTTAGGGTTTAGGGTTTAGGGTTTAGGGTTTAGGGTTTAGGGTTTAGGGTTTAGGGTTTAGGGTTTAGGGTTTAGGGTTTAGGGTTTAGGGTTTAGGGTTTAGGGTTTAGGGTTTAGGGTTTAGGGTTTAGGGTTTAGGGTTTAGGGTTTAGGGTTTAGGGTTTAGGGTTTAGGGTTTAGGGTTTAGGGTTTAGGGTTTAGGGTTTAGGGTTTAGGGTTTAGGGTTTAGGGTTTAGGGTTTAGGGTTTAGGGTTTAGGGTTTAGGGTTTAGGGTTTAGGGTTTAGGGTTTAGGGTTTAGGGTTTAGGGTTTAGGGTTTAGGGTTTAGGGTTTAGGGTTTAGGGTTTAGGGTTTAGGGTTTAGGGTTTAGGGTTTAGGGTTTAGGGTTTAGGGTTTAGGGTTTAGGGTTTAGGGTTTAGGGTTTAGGGTTTAGGGTTTAGGGTTTAGGGTTTAGGGTTTAGGGTTTAGGGTTTAGGGTTTAGGGTTTAGGGTTTAGGGTTTAGGGTTTAGGGTTTAGGGTTTAGGGTTTAGGGTTTAGGGTTTAGGGTTTAGGGTTTAGGGTTTAGGGTTTAGGGTTTAGGGTTTAGGGTTTAGGGTTTAGGGTTTAGGGTTTAGGGTTTAGGGTTTAGGGTTTAGGGTTTAGGGTTTAGGGTTTAGGGTTTAGGGTTTAGGGTTTAGGGTTTAGGGTTTAGGGTTTAGGGTTTAGGGTTTAGGGTTTAGGGTTTAGGGTTTAGGGTTTAGGGTTTAGGGTTTAGGGTTTAGGGTTTAGGGTTTAGGGTTTAGGGTTTAGGGTTTAGGGTTTAGGGTTTAGGGTTTAGGGTTTAGGGTTTAGGGTTTAGGGTTTAGGGTTTAGGGTTTAGGGTTTAGGGTTTAGGGTTTAGGGTTTAGGGTTTAGGGTTTAGGGTTTAGGGTTTAGGGTTTAGGGTTTAGGGTTTAGGGTT